>NC_056731.1:5194857-5209857 GCF_019279795.1 Protopterus annectens
GCTGATAGACTTGTGGCTGGAGGCACAAACACTGGGCCAGTATTGGAATGCTGCTGTGATACCCTCATACATTTACTGTTGTAACAGGGTTTGTTGTGACATTTGTCCTATGAGGGATATGAAGTCAGTAACTCTCATGGCTGTCACCACGTACTGACTGCAATCCTCAAACTATGCTTCTGTAGTTCTAAGCTAGGTGATCTGTGAGTAATGCAAAAAACATAAGACTCCAAACACTGGCCAGTCTGAAGATAACCCTACAGGTGGGAGTTTCCTCAAACACATAACACTGTCATGACAGGTAGATCATGTAGACCAGCCATATCCACACAAACCCTGTCAAACCAACATTACTCCAAATGCAGAAGAGCAACACTTACATTCTGTAGTCATGTCTGGAACACCCCCCTCCTGTTTGTTGGCCTGTCTCCACAGTGTATGTTGTTAGAGGTATATTCCACTACCATCTGTGAAGCTGTTTGCCAAACACCGACATGAAGTCCTGCTCACAGTGAAAGAAAAGGACCAACACCAACATGATGTTCCTAGATATAGGAGTGTATTTCCATGCAATTGGCTATGGGAATGTTACCACAGCTGTTCCACATGCAATCAGCTAGTGGGGGACTGCAGTTTGTGCAGAGGCCATCAGCTGATCATGAGCAACACTTACAAAACACAAGCTGCTGCCTAAGCAAAGCAGGTGTTCTTCTCCACATCCACCAGAGAGGGAGTGAGAGAGACAGACAGAGACAAAGTAAGACAGGGAGGGGGTGGGAGAGTAAAACCTAAGCATGTTTGTGTCAACCCGCACTTGACTATGTATTGCTATCACATGTCTATGTAGTTATTGCATGCGCCACAGAGCTTACATGTTGGGGAGCTGTCCAAAGGTATATTCGATGGTGAGTGACATCTACAACAGTGATAAAAGAGGGATAAGGTAGGTGTAGTACATGTGCCTGCCCACATGAACAGGTGTCAAGCTCGACACAGCCACACTCTCTCAGGGACTCACACACATTATCACAGTTGGCAGGGTTAGGATTAGACTTCCTAATTAGCTAGTTTGACACAATACAGTAATACACAGGTATCACATGCACCACATGGGTTATCAGGATGATATATAGGCAAAGGGCATGTCAAGGTGTCTGACATCAGAAGGCATGCTTCAGTAGGCCAATGGGAGGTGTAGTGAATGTGAATAGCATCCAAATAATTATACTCCACACACACACACACACACACACACACACACACACACACACACACACACACACACACACACACACAGGATTGCCAGTACTGACCTGCGTGGGTGCATTGCTTCACAGGTGTGTAGTGGTTGACTGTGCCAGAAGGCTGTACAAGGCTAGGTAAATGGTATACCTTGGCATCAGGCCACATGACAATGGTCTGCAGTGTGGTTCAGGGATGTAGTGTCTGGATTGGCCCACACCTGTGGGTATTGTACTCACCATCCAGTCATCTGGGTTACTATTGTGGGTGGCCAGTGCTGTGCAATGTTTGCCATGTATGTGTTCTATATTCCATGACATGGATGGTGTCTGTGATGTGCACACATCCCACATGCATGTTTTGTGATATATGGAAGTGTACTTCGGGTGTCTGGGGCATGTTGTGTAGACAGATTGTTATTATCAGATGTGCCATTCCTGACCTCATGTGGTGAGAACTTGCAATAGACACCAGGTTGACCCTGCACCTACATTGACAGCATGATACAGGTATTCCCTGGTGTCAGTGGCATCTGTCCATACAGGGCATGTGTATAAGGCATGGCATGTTCTTTGTGGGTTACATATGCTGGTTCTACAGTTGTTGCAGGCATCCAGTGAGGAACATAGTGAAGGAGCACTGTATGCAATGAATTGTCTATTGTAGGGATGGGACAGGGTGCCATGTCCTCTGTTGTCCACTGCAATCACACCATGGTTACTATCTGTGGGCAATATACAGGGAACTACCAACATAGTGGTTGTTGCCTACCCGAGTGTGTTTGTGTATGAGACATGGGTGGAGAGTGTTCTCTGGGTAATACAAGGGTTGCCTATATTGTTCGACAAGGCATGATGTCACATGTAGGGGTACGGATTGTCTACCCCAGACTCTCTGCTGTTTGACATCTATCCTTGTAAGGTGGACATTGTGACATATAATAGGCCCACCATATAAGAAATTTGCAAAACCCATTCCACAATGCATCTTGTTGTTACATACTCACAGCTACCTCCACACAGGATACATATGACATGCACACACACACACACACACACACACACACACACACACACACACACACACACACACACACACACACACACACACACACACACACACCAAGTCTCACAATTGCAATGTCTGGGATTAGAACTCCTACCTAATTAGTACATTATACTGAAGCATTACACAGTTATAGCATGCACCATGGAGATTACTGGGCTACTCCTACCCCAAAGGTGTATTTCAAAGTGAATGACATCAGCAGGCTTGCCAAAGTAGGGCAATGGAAGTTGTAGTGACTGTGAATGGCCTCAAAAGCAATGATTCCTACACAGACAAACACACACACAAACAAACACACAAACCTTTACACTTGCCATGTCTAGGATGAGAACTCCTCCCTAACTAGTACATCACAGTACAGCATTACACGGTTATAGCATATGCCATGGAGATTACTGTGCTAGTTTTTCCCCAAAGGTGTATTTCAAAGTGAATGGCATCAGCAACTTTGCCAAGATTGGGCAATGGAAACTGTAGTTCATAGGTTCATAGGTTTATAGGCTGGTACTAGGCTATCTGTCCTAGGGCCTATACATGCTATGTTTTCCCACAATATTTACTTCCCTGGAACCCTGTCTAGCAGGACAGCTGGCATGATCCCCGAGGTCAGTTTCCTATCTCCCATCCAATCATCCAGGTTCCTGTTAAAGAGGGCCCAAGAGGCACTCTGCTTGACATGTATGGGCAGTCTATTCCAGAGTCTGGGGAGTCTCTGGGTCAGGAACACATCCCTCCAGCATGTATTGTTCATTTTGATGACAAGGTTTGGATCCCTGGAGCATGTGGCTGTGAGGGTTTGGAATTCTTTAAGTGTAGTATGTCCAACAGTTGTGGGTTTGACATGGCATGGTATGTTAATCAGAGATCGCCTCTGAGAACACAATATGTGACAGAGTATAGCTGGATGATTTTCAGACAGTCAGCATAGGCCATCTGGTTTAGGCCTGTGATTCATTTAGTGAGGTATGTCTGCAGCCTTTCTAGTTGTTGCAGATGTCTTGTGAGGTAGATATGTAATGGGCCATTGTAGTCTGTACTGGGTCTACTGAGAGATTACTACAGTGGGACAATGGCCTTCTTTTCCTAGATGTAAAGCCCTTAGTGGTGAGGTGTGCCACATAGGTGGATTTCCTGACTGTTGTGGCAATGTGGTTATCAAAGGTGAGACCACTGTCCACCTGTGTCCCCAAGTCTGTTATTACACTTTAGGTGTTTAGTGTACTGCCACCTATGTGGTACTTCATAGGCACATGTCCCTTCCCAAAGGGGATAACTATAAATTTCTTGGCATTGGTCTTGAGGCCATGGCTCAGGCACCAAGCATGTCTTTCTGTAAGGCCCTTCTGTAGAATATCCACATTGTGTGGGGATTCAATATTGGTTTCCATTGTGCAGTCATCTGTAACTTTTATTTGCCAGAGTCCCTTACTGTTGGACTATACTTCAGAGTAGTAGATGCCAAACAAGGGCGGTGCCAGGACTGAACCCTAAGGTACTCCTACTGTCACTTGTCTGGGGCTGGGGTTGATGTCACCTACATTTTCAGTTTGGGTTCTGTCAGTACAGCAGTTGACAGCCCATCAGGTGACATAGGGATTAATGGCCAGCTTGATACATTTATCTATGATTCCAGACTGGGGGATGGTGGCGAAGGCCTTGGAGAGGTCTGGATAGGCTGTGTGAACCACCTTACCCTTGTCCACAGCTCTGGAGATGGATTTACAGTTGTCAATCAGGTTGAGGTGACATGATCAGCCCTTCACAAACCCAAAAAATGACCCAGCCAGTAAATCCAATAATTTATTTTTGTAATAACAAAACTTGACTTCTCCAGTGCCTCAGCAAAAGCCTTTAACAGAGTATACCAATACCATTTCTCATTTATTTTTTATATAATAAAAACAGCACTAATAAAACAATTAAGAACAACTCATTACAAGAGCCATTTCCAATTAAGCTCTCTATTTAACCCCTTAGGATACAGAGTGTCAAACTTTAAAATAAAAAGTGCTTCCTTCCATTGCAATTTATTTTTAGGCACATACCTCTTTCACAATAAACTTTTTCTAAAATAGTGCCTTTTAACTTATTCCCATCACTATTATAGTACATTTTAAATGTAAACCTAAAGGACTTTCCACTTTTTCATTTTTAATGTTTCTTAAATGTTCTAAAAATCTAACTCGGAAATTACGTTTAGATTCCCCTATATAAAACAAATTACATTCACATTTAAGAACATAAATAATTCCTTCCGTCACACAACTGTACCTATCATTCAAATTAAATTTCTGTCCATTAATCTAATCAAAAGAATTTACTGTATAACTACATATACTGCAATGACCACAGGCTTTAAAGCCTGGATTAGATATATGTTTATTCATTCTTGTTGTAAAAAGAATAAACTGAGCATGCACCAACATATCTTTAATGCTCTTTCCACACTTATATGACACCATAGGTCTTTGAGGTAATAACTCTCCTAAGAGAGCATCTTGTGTCAGATAGTTCCAATAGAACATAATTATTTTAACCAGCTTTTCTGTATGGACCCCATAAGTGGTCACAAAAAATACTTTATCTACTTGCTTATTATTTTTATTCTTATCTGGTCTACCTCTATAATCCACTAATTTATTAACATGGCTTTCAAGCCTAAGAATGTTTCTAGCTTGTTCTACACATTCTACACCATAACCTCTCTGTATAAATTTATTACAAATTTGCTCTATTTGTTTCTCTTTTTGTTTTATATCACTAGTTAATCTTGAAATTCGCAACAATTCATTATAGGGAAGTGCAGATATTGTGTGGTGGATGGCAACTAGTTCCATATATAAAATTATTTACTCCCTTAAATTTAAAATGAACTGAGGTCACCACTTTATTACATTCTATTTCTAGATTTACATCTAAAAATGTCACTTTCTCACCACACTGAGCACCATCAAAATTTATACCAAAATTATTACAATCTAGTTCTTGAATGAAATTATCCACACTGGATCTACCACCTTCACATAGAAAAATTAAATCATCTATGTAACGGTAGTATTCTACCACATAATTTCTGAAAAAACTCATTCTATACAAAAATTTTATTTCAAAATGTCCAATAAAAAGACTGGCATACATTGGGGCAAACACTGCCCCCATTGCTGTTCCCTTTATTTGTTGATATAAAGTGCTATTAAATTCAAAATAATTATTTATGAGACAAAACTGTACTAAATCAATTATATAATAAGCCAGTGGAGTATCTCCCAGATGAAACTTAAGAGCATCAATACCTAATTCATGTGAAATATTCGTATATAAATTTTTAACATCTATCACTATCCAATATCTATTTTCATTCCATTGGGTTTTTCTTACTTTCTTCAAAAAGTCAAAAGTATCTCTAATATAAGAAGACAATTTCACCACTTTAGGTAATAGTTGTTCATGTAACACAGTTCCTATATTATGAAGAAAGTAATTACATGCAGATACTATGGGGCGACCTGGGGGGTTATATTTATTTTTATGTAGTTTAGGAAGGCAACAAACCCAGCCTGGTTGGGGTCCAGTGTTTGCAGAATGCCAATGTCTTTGTTTTAATTTCCATGATAATACATTCCATGGCCTTGCAGATCAGGCACATCATACTGCTGGGGGCTGTAGTTCCTGGGATCCAAGGTGGATCCCCCTTGTGGCCTGGAATAACTGTAGCTGTGCACCACACAGTGGGCATGAAGCCTGAGGTCTGGCTATGATTAGACATGGCACGTAGGTGAGGTGCCAGTTCATTTTGTAGCTCATGTTGTACACAGCCTGGGATGTTGACTGGTCCTATGGCTGCTGTTGTCTTAGCTATGGAGAGTGTGTTTTTTACCTATGTAGCTGTTATTACCAGAATCTGGCAATCTTTCCATGTTGGGATGGGCCCTTTGGGGCTGGGAGTGGGGTGCAATTGGCACTGAATCGATCTGCCAGGATATTGGCAATATCCTTGGGAGCAATATATTAAATACCATCCTGTTGTAGCTCAGAGCAGATCTGGGCATTGCCATTTAGATTCCTCACATAGCTATGGAATGGCTTGCAGATGTTTTTAACATCTTTGGCTATATTATGGTTGTAACTAGCTTTGGTGAATGTTATGAGGGATCTCTGCTTCTTACTGTGGCTGGTAAGGGGGTATTTTGCATCCTGGAAATTCTCCCATTTCTGCAACAGTTTCTTCCTTTTGTTGTACAGTATGTTTATGGCAGGGTCCACCACATTAGCTTCCTTTTCGGGGTGGGGAGCACCTTGGTTCTATATTGGAGGGCACGATTCATGCATGAGTGGATGTGCTCATACAGTGCCTTCATGTAGGATTCAGCAGTCATCCTTTCAGTTCCCATCTGCATGAGTGTCATGATGTTAGTCACGTCTGACATGTGTAGCATGATGTTGGCTTTGGAGATGTGTGTTACGGAGGTTTCCTTACTGGGGTGTGGGGGAGGGATGTTGATGTTAAGGGTGATTAGCTCATGGACAGACTTGACCACCAATGGGGTGACCATAATTGTGGAGTATTGATTTCCCATGTTGTTAATGACCAGGTCTAGGATATTTGAGCCCCTGGTGGGGCTATGGGTTACTTGATCCAGGGCATTGGGAATTATGACTTCCAAGAACCGTTGGGCACACATGTTGGTACACAAGTATTTTTTCCAGCTAATGGCAGGGTAGTGTAAGTCACCCAGTATTAGGGTGTTTGCTTGTATCATAATATTTCACAGTATGTTTTAAAAGCTGCAGTGGGAATCATGGGGCATGGTGGGGGATCTGTAGCAAGCTATAAAATTTGGATTGCAGTCTGACCTACTGTTAGTTGCACCGGGGGTATTTCAGACACATTCTGTTGGGTAAATAGCCTGGTGGTGTGAATATCCTTGGTGAATATGGACACTTCTCCACCTTTATTGTTTTGGTCCTGGTTTGGTGACCAACAGGTGTGGTGACAGCTGCACCTGGTATTGCAGGGGCACTCTCTGGAGCCTTGGATCAGGTATCTGTTACTACATAGTTATCGATGTTCTCCATTTTTAGGTGTGCCTAGTGACTGTGAATTGCCACAAAAACATTGATCCTTACACACACACACACACACACACACACACACACACACACACACACACACACACACACACACACACACACAGACACACTTGCCATGTCTGCAAATAGAACTCCTACCTAACTAGTATATCACACTACAGCATTATGCAGTTATAGCACACACCACATATATTACTGGGCTACTCTTTCCCCAAAGGTGTATTTCAAAGTGAATGACATCAGCAGGCTTGTCAAAGTAGGGCAATGGAGGTTGTAGTGACTGTGAATGGCCTCAAAAGCATTGATTCCTTTGTAGATAAACACACAAAGTTCTACAATTGCCATGTCTGGGAATAGAACTTCTATCTGACTAGTATATCACACTACAGCATTACGCAGTTACAGGATGTACCACAGCGATTACTAAACTACTCCTTCCCCAAAGGTATATTTCAAAGTGAATGACATCAGCAGCCCTGCCAAAGTAGGGCATTTGAAGTTGTAGTGAGTGTGAATGGCCTCAAAAGCATTGAGCCCCTACACAGACAAACACACACACTCACAGTTGCCATGTCTGAGATTAGAACTCCTACCTAACTAGTACAACACACTACAGCATTATGCAGTTATAGGATGTGCCATGGACATTCCTGGGCTACTATTTCCCCAAAGGTGTATTTCAAGGTGAGGACATCAGCAGGCTTGCCATAGTAGGGCAATGGGGAGTGCAGTGTGTGTGCATGAGCCATAACCCATTCATCTAGAGGCAGACACACAACACTCAGGCACACACAGGATTATATTCAACAGGTATGTGTATATAACTGCTAGATGACTACTGACTTGTACAGTCATGTTACACAGTTATCACAAGCACCACGGACATTACAGTACTGAGGGATACTAGAGGCAAATGTCTACGGTGATTGACATTTGCACATCATGTGGTTTTAGCCAATTGGATGTGTGCTGGGTGGGACAGGCCTCATGATGGGAGGCTCTTTGTCACTGTCTGTCTCTCTTTTCCACACATCTATGTATGTGTAATTTTGGCCTATTATAGTGTGTTGTCCTTGGATATATGTGTGTATTCCTAGCCAATGTGTGTGCAATGCATGACTGGTGTGTACTGAGGAGTGTGTGCACTAACATCTGTGACTGTCAGATATGTATAGTCCACTGTTGTTGCCAGACATGCGCTTCATGTCTGTAACTGTGTGAGCATGCCCAGTATGACCTTTCAGTATTTTGTTGTCAGACATGGCCTTCATTTCTCTAGGTGTGGGAGCATGCCCAGTATGACCTTCTGTATTGAATGTGTAAATCCATTCCAGGTAGACAGTGCAGGCTTTTGTGTTCTACACCTACAGCTAGCAACCTGTTTCTGTGGGATATCTGTAGATTGGTTGACAATATGGGGTTAAAATGGGCAAAGGATAGTGGGTTACTGTAGGTAATTGTGTCTGTGCTGCTTCTGCTACATGGTCTTGGTGTTAGCAGAGATATTCAGACATATGTACTGTTTTACACTGTGATGTTTTATGTCCTCAAGTACTGTCAGGTATACATATTTGCTTGCAGTGATGTCCTAGGGAAGACAGGATGAATGTAGCTGTGTCCAATATTGTGGTCTGCAGCCTGCATATTCTTGCACAATCATGCCATTCTGGAGGGGAAGCTGCAGACACTTGCTGCTGGGTCTGTGTAAATGGTTCAGCACCTTGGTATGGTGGTGGCTGAGGATCCCATGCTTGTACATCCATCAACGTGACAGTATGGCCATATCCTGCTGTGGCCACACCTCACAGCTGTGTAGATTCACACAGGTTACCCAGAGGCAGGGGTCATAATTTTGGACATTACCCCTTCACATTGTGGTTTACAAGCAGGTTTGTAGGCACCCATTCCTGTGTTTGCAGGCAGGGATAGTATGTGCACACGGCTGAGTTTCGGACTTCACACACTCCATGCCACCCATGCTCCTACTATACATGCCCTATTATTCTATTCTCTTCCAACATTATGCAAACATTATCTGATAAGTTCCCTATAGTTATCATGTCATCCCAGCAGTAATTGTGTGTTGGTTCACAGTTCATGCAGTAGGGCACGGTAAACATGTTACTGGGATTTGTCCACATGGCCTTGCATTTGGGTTCTGTGACCTGTGTTTATGCTGCTATTTGGGAATCCATGACATAACATACATTGGCAGTATGGGTGAGACAGAGGCTTTTGGCAGAGGACTATAGGCCATTTGGTAGTGATGCAGGCCAGCTGTAGCAGGCCATTGCATTGTGTCATTCCTACAGTCCCAGACTGCAATACACTATATTCCCCTGGGGTGACAGGGCAGGTGTGCAAGGTGTTAATGCCAATACTTTCTGTCATTATTGATCCAGTGGTGTTGATGCTGGCAGGGTGCTGCTTACAGCTAGGGACACAGCTGCATGGGACACCTGCCCTGAATGCTGCAGTCTTTAGCTATTGCCATACAAAGGTGGGGGTCATATTGTGCTCATTCCAACAGCAGGGATAGGACCAGAGAGGTACCTGCTGGTGATGGTGGGGTGAGCTGGGTGCATGTGTGCTATGGACAGTACTTGCATCTGACTCACAGATATGCATAGGCATTCCACTTATGCTGGCTTGTGCAGGGACATCAGCTATTTCTCAGTACTTCATACCTGTGACCTTTGTGGTCTGTCAGTGTTTGGCCAGATGACACTGGCATGGGTGTATATCACATAGTTGAAGCATTACAACTTCGAATGTGATATGATATAGCACACACACCTGAACAAGAACTCGATAATGAGGCAGACGCACAGACCAGAATCATAATAGAGCATGTGCTTGGGATGCTCAAGTCATGGTTCCGGTGCCTGGACACATCGGGTGGAGCATGGATGAGTGTAGTGGGTGTGTTTGGAAGCAGAGCTCTCACAATACACATGCCCCTGCACTCAAGAATTGCTGTTCAGCAATTACAATAAGCGAGAACACTCATAGGGAGTTGCATACCTCCAAAATGTACACATCTTCAAAGAATGTCCACATTTTTTTGCCCATACAGTTGGCTTGTACCTCGTTTGTCCTGGGAAATCACTGGGGGTGATGTCAGGATTGAAGTCATTAAATAATAGCATACATTTAAGTTTCAGACACCAAATCTATCAGAAATGTTATATTAAAACAAATCCTGTTATGTTAGCAACTTACCTAAGTTTATAAGAGCAATATTTAAAATATGTCCCTAGTTGTACATCATCTTGTTAAGCTTTGTCCAGATATGTTGCATGAAGAGGTTGAGAGGTATGGGGGTCGCTAGGATGTCCGCCAAATGTGCAGATGCACACAGGAATCCACAGCAATAAGTGTAATTTGTCCCTTCCTAGAGAAAATAACAGTAGAGAATTTATTTTTTATCAAACAAATTAAATTTAACCGTACGTGCACAGGTTTGCCCATTGCTTAGCTATGCACACTGTAGCTTATATAGCACAAGAAGATAAATAGCAAGATGCATATAATTGAAGCAGTACTGCAATAGTGTAGTATCAGAGCATTCACTTAACATCAGTCATTCGCGGTTCAATCCTCACTGTAGTAAATTCCATTTTCCATGTGCAAGCAATATATGAACATTTTTTTTGCTGTATAACCTACTAAATAACATATATTTGTGAACTGGAGTACTGCTTTAAGTGCAGATGTGAGGTGTCATTGTAATAATGTGGTAAGATCCAAAGATTAACACAAGTGCCCCATACAGTATACATACACATGAATCAGGGATACTAAATGAAGTTAGAAAGTGTAATGAATGATAAATCCATACAGTGTCCAAATCTACCACTTTCCCAAAACCTATGTTTCATTTCTTTCTAAATTAGTGTGGGGGTAAGTGGAAATAAGCACTTTTAAGCAGTAGTAAGCAGGTTTAAGCCTGCTTGCGAGAAGGGTAAGCAATGCGCACACAGGTTAAGCAATTTTGAAGCTAACTCTCTGTAAGCATATTTAACCGGAAGTTAGCATTGCTTACCATCACGTAAACCCATGCAAACCCGCTTACAACTGCTTAAAAGTGCCTTAATCACTCTGTATCCAACAGCCCCTGTTCTGCCCAGCAACAAAATAAACAGGCATTGCAGGTCTTGAACCCACGACCCTGTACACTATAGTAACAGCAATTAACCGCTAGGTCATCACAGCTGTACATAAAAATTGAGGTATACCCAAACAGATCCTCACTATAGCAAAATCACAATTTACATGTGAAAGGAATCTATAAACAGTTTTATGTTGTATAACCTGCTACATAACATATATATGTGAAATGGAGCACTGCATTAAGTGCAGATGTGAGGTGTCATTGTAATAAAGTGGTGAAATCCCCCAAAAAACACAAATACCCCATACAGTGTATGTATACATGTATCATGGATACTAAAAAAATATATAACATGTAATGAATGATAAATCAATGCCAAACAACAAATAGTGTACAAATGTAAAAATAAGCAATGCTAAGCATTGCACGCCTCTGCTTACTAGATGTAAGCAATGTGTAGCCCAGCTAAATCAATTTGCCCATTGGTATACCCCTTTAAGCAATGCCAACCTTAGGTAAACAGGTTTGCCCATAGCTTAGCATTTTCAAAACCATCCAATCACGGCAAAGTGTGGAAAATTGGCCCTATTTAAACCCCACAGGCAGGAGTACATCTCATAACTGGTTGCAGCTTATTCCTGTAGGCACTATGGCTGGTGTCGGAGACGGATCGCGCTTCCAAGCACAGAGCTGGGGTATCCAGGTGTCCAAAGTCATGGCAGGTCTCCTCGTAAAAGACCATAAAGACAGACTGCTGCAGGGCTAGTACCAGGATTCCCAATATAAAGTGGAAGCCTGCGACTGTCTCACTCATGACCTCACCAGTGCCACTGGCATCCCTTGAACTGGTGAGCAGGACAGGTATCACTATGCTGACCTGAAATAGAGGAAGAAGGAGCTCTTGGATTAGTGGATCTAAGAAGCTAGGCAGAGAGGTGATGTCCCAGCAGTGCGTAAGTACACATTCTACTACCTGTTTAATAATTGTCAGCTCATGTATATTATGGATAGGTATGGCTAAATATTTCTCTTATGTCTTTGACAGTGACAGCAGAGTGGGCTGTGAATCAGGAAGCACATGCCTGTAGGTTACAGAGGCTGCATTGTGAGGCAGGTTAGTAATAATCTTGCATGTACTGTCATAAGAAATAAATCTAAAAGTAGTTGAAAGTTAATTGCCAGTATAAAACCTGTATTGCGTATGGGATGTACTGAATAAGCCAGACAATATGGCAGGAAGAGTCTCATATAGGTTGTATGTAAATAAAAGGGTAACAGCCTGGCAATAAAGGTCTAAGTCCTGGACTGCTTGCGTTTACTCTGGTATCATATGGTAATGTAGTGTTGTATTCTCTTAATAGTACTGTTGTATTAAGCACTGTTACCTGCACTGTGTTACATAAATAAAATGTGTAGGAATGCCTGTATACAACTGTTGTAATCACAAGGACATAATGTACAACTGAGAGAGACTTAGAAAACAGTAAAAAGACACACAACATAATCCAAATAGCACACTCAACTGAGAGGTAAACTGTTGTATTTGTAGCAGACACAGCCATGGTTCAAATCCTGGGAGTGGTAGTAAGCTGTATGCAGAATCATACCCTCAACTGTACAGATATTCTCAGAAAGTTCAGATAATTGGCTTAATTTTCCTGCCTGTCACCCTGTCCCCCTGGCAAATCAGTGGGATGATCCCAGAAGTTTAGGCAGCAAACAATAACATACAACTGATTGTCAGACATCATATCCATCAGAAATATATCTATAAAGACAAACCTGTCACACTAGCAATTCACCAAAATGTTATGAGTAATATGCAAAGTATGTCCCATCTCTACCCCCATGTTGTGAAGCTATGACCAGAGTGTGTGCAGTAACAGAGTGAGACATATGTGGATAGTAATAACTTGGAATTTGGTAATATGTGTGGCAACATTCAGGTAGTGTTAACAAACATTCCCTCCACAAGTGTGTCAGATAAGAAAACTCTGCCTGGAAATAAAAGATTGAAATCCTGGATGGGTACTGTGTAGTTTGGTATTGTATGGCATTGTTAGTGTTGCAGTTTCTCTGAATAATAATGTATTACTCATCACTGTCATCCACACTGTGCTACATAATAAAACTGTCTAGGAAACCCTGTATAAGAGTGTTGTAATTACAAGGTCAGATTGTAAAACCACGGGAGACTTATAGACAGAAATTAGAGGAGAGCTACACAGCAATATCTAAATAGCACACTCAAGTGTGATGTACACTTCTATTTTTAGCAGACACAGCCATGGCCTGAATCCTGGGAGTGGTAGTAAGCTGTATGCAGAATCATATCTCTCAGCTGAACAGATTTGTCCAGAATGTCCAGATAATTGGCCCATATCCACTGCCTGTTACCCTGTCCCCCTGGCAAATCAGTGTGATGATCTCTGACACTTAGGCAGCATTTAATGACATATAACTGACTATCAGACCTGTAAATATTCAGAAAATGTATATGAAAAAAAAACTGTCATTGTAGCAACTCACCAAAGGTTTATGAGGGTAATTGTCAAAATAAGTCCCACTTTCACCTGCATGTTGTCAAGACTTGCCCAGAGTGTGTGCAATAAGAGATTGAGAGGATGTCCATAACATCAACCTGGAATCCGGGAATATGCCTAGAAACATTCCGGTAGAGTTAACAAACAATACCTCCACAGATATACAAGGTAAAAGGTGTATACTGCAGGTAAAACACAGTTCACATATATAATTGTCTGCAAACATACCACTGTCCAAACTAAGGCCATAGGGTAGTGCAATAATACCTGTAAGGTACAGATTACAGCACTGACTAAGAAAGTATTGAGAACTACAGGGATATACAAGCTGCTAATTGACATCCCCCCACCACCATATATGCAACAACAATCTAAATACACAACTCAATGGGTAAGTGTACAATTAAATCTACTGTTGGGACATATGTCCTATTGTTTGATAAATATTTAAATTTGTTTCTATGCATGTGCCATGCTGAAATGCTCCCACATTGGTGGCATGCTGCCATCAATGTACCTGCATGCTATTGTAATGGCCACTGTGGTTACTTATATGCATGTGTTCTGTTTGCTATGCAACTGTTCCATATCTGGTGTTTTGGGTTAATGGAAATACCTATGCATGCTGTTATACCTAATTCTGGAATGTGCTGACTATTACTAACCCACATATCTTTTAAAATTGGAACACCATAGCACGTTTGGGAAGGCCGGTCCCGGCAGACCCACCTCTCCCACCTCATCTAGCTGTGGAATCCGGGCACCAGCACATCTGGGCCCACCCCAGGAACTCCTTGTCTGCTGGTCCTGCACCACCTTTGGGTGGAACCACCTCAGGGGATGGGACTCGCCCCCCACTGGGAGTGGACACGGACAGAAAACTGTCGCCCATCGTCAGATCTGGGGTCTGGTGCATAGTGAGCTCTGCAAGGAGTTTGGAGA